>NC_037678.1:56954331-56972018 GCF_003255815.1 Theropithecus gelada
CTTGGCTCACTGCAATCTCTGCCCCCTGGGTTCAAGCGATTCTCCTGCCTCTGCCTCCTGAGTAGCTGGGACTACAGGCACCTGCCACCATGCCCAGCTAATTTTTGCATTTTTAGTAGAGATGGGGTTTTGCCATGCTGGCCAGGCTGGTCTCGAACTCCTGACCTCAGGTGATCTACCCGCCTTGGACTCCCGAACTTCTAGGATTACAGGCGTGAGCCACCGTGCCTGGCCGGTTCAGTCTTTTTACATAATCCCATTTTTCTCAGAGTTTTTATTCATTGCTTTTCATTCTTTTTTTCTCTATTCTTGTCTGCCTCTATTATTTCAGAAAGATAGTCTTCAGGCTCTGAGATCCTTTCCTCTGCTTGGTCTATTCTGCTGTTGATACTTGTGATTGCCCTGTGAAGTTCTCATGTTGCATTTTATAGCTCCATCAGGTCAGTTATGTTCCTCTCTAAACTGGCTGCTCTGTTTGTCAGCTCCTGTGTTGTTTTATCATGATTCCTAGCTTCTTTGCATTGGGTTACAACATGCTCCTTTAGCTCAGCAAAGTTCATTATTACCCACCTTCTGAAGCCTACTTCTGTCCTCTCAGCCTCAGCCCAGTTCTGTGCCCTTGCTAGAAAGGTATTGTGGTCATTTGGAGGAGAAGAGGCATTCTTGCTTTTTGAGTTTTCAGCATTTTTGCATTGATTTTTTTTCTCTTATTTGTGGGCTTATCTGCCTTAGGTTTTCTGTGGTTGCTGACCTTTGAGTGGGGTTTTTTTTGTGGGGTTTTTGTTGTTGTTGTTTTCTGTTTGTTTGTTTTTCTTTTAACAGGCCACTGACTGTTAGCACCTGTAGGGCTGCTGCGGCTTTCTGGGGGTCCACTCCAGACCTTAGTTGCCTTGGCTTTTCCTGTAACTCTGGGTATCACCAGTGAAGGCTGTAAAACAGCAAAGCCCACTTCTCCTCTGGAAGCTCCATCCCAGGGGAGTACTGATCTGTTGCTGGCCTGAATGCTCCTGTAGGAGGTGTCTGGAGACCCCTGTTGGGAGGTCTCACCCAGTCAGGAGAAATGGGATCAGGGACCTGCTTACAGAAGCAGTCTGGCTACTTTTTGGTAGAGCAGGTGTGCTGTGTTGGTGGGGACCCTTCCTTGTCTGGACCACCTAGACTCTCCAGAGCTGACAGTCTGGAACAGCTAAGTCAACTCAACTGCAGAGATGGTGGCCACCCCTCCCTCTAGGAGCTCCATCCCAGGGAGAGATCAAAATTCTGTCCGTATAAGCCTGGCTGGGGTGACTGAGGGCTCCCAGCAGGGAGGCCCCACCCAGCTGTGGCTGGAACTCCAAACCAGCAGGTCCCAACTTATAAGGTGCTGTGGAGGTGGGGCCTGCAGAATGATGCTGCTTGGCTCCCTGGATTCAGCCTCCTTCCTAGGGGAGTGCACAGATGGATCTGCCCCCTTGTTGGGGATCCTGGGGCCAGAGTATGTAAAACTCTTGGGTCTCTATGTGTGCCGGAGTGGCTGCTCTGCTGAGACTCCACACAGCTCTGTGTATTGAATCCAAGGAGCTCGTCATGTAAGGCTCATGAGGGGATCTCCTCATCTGCAGATTGCAAAGATCTGTGGGAGGAATGTGATTTCCCAGGCAGGGTCGCACACTCACTCACTGCCTCCCTTGTTTGGGGATGGGGGTTCCTTTGGCTCCATGTTGCTCCAGGTGGGCCATCACTCCACCTTGCTTTTCTTCGCTCTCCGTGGGTTGAACTGATTGCTTAGTCAGTCCCAGTGTGAGAACCTGGATACTTCAGTTGAAGGTTGCTTCACTTGCTGCTCTCCTTCCTTGGCAGTGCTGTGACTGCAGCTGCCTGTAATTGGCCATCTTAAATGGTATCTTTAAACATTACATTTCTTTCTGTTTTTTTCTGGTGTACAAAAATGCAATTCATTTTATATATTAATCTGTTTTTTTTTTTTTTTGAGACGGAGTCTCGCTCTGTAGCCGAGGTAGGAGTGCAGTGGTGCGATCTCGGCTCACTGCAAGCTCCGCTTCCCGGGTTCACGCCATTCTCCTGCCTCAGCCTCCCGGGTAGTTGTGACTACAGGCACCCGCCACCATGCCCGGCTAATGTTTTGTATTTTTAGTAGAGACGGGGTTTCACCGTGTTAGCCAGGATGGTCTCGATCTCCTGACCTCGTGATCCGCCTGCCTTGGCCTCCCAGAGTGCTGGGATTACAGGCGTGAGTCACTGCACCCAGCCATATATTAATCTTATATCTAGTCACCTTCCTATGTTCTCTTGTTATTTCTAAATAATTTGTATGTGGTTCTCTTTGCCTTCTACAAAAATAGGCAGTTATCATCTGTGACTAATGATGGTTTTGTGCCTTCTATTGCAATTATGAATGCTTTAAATTTCTATTTTTTAACATTGCTCTAGCTAGAATCTTTAGTACATTGTGGCATAGAAGCTGTGTAGTGGTCATCCCTGTCTTTTTTTCTTGTAGATTTTAAGGGAATGCTTCTAATAGTTTCACACCTGTAAGAATGATGTATACTGTAGGTTTTACTTAAAAAAAATGCCTACACTTTATCTTGTTAAGGATACTCCCTTATATTCCCAGTGTGTTAAAAATGTAAAATGTCAGAATTTGAATTTTGTAAAACTATGTTTTGCATCTGTTGGGATTATCACATGGCTTTTAAATTATTATACAGTGAATTATATTCATAGTTTTTTCTCATTTTTACTCTTGCATTTCTGGGATAAAGTTGCTTATACTAAATAATCTTTTTATACACTACTGAATTTAGTTTGCTAATATGCTGTATAAGATTTTTCTATCTACGTTTGTGAATTAGATTGGCTGGTAATTTTCATTTCTCATGCTCTCCTTATTTGGTTTGAGCACTAAGACTATATTGGCCTCAAAGACTGAATTCAGGAATAGTCATTTCTAGTCGCTGGATGATTTCATATAAGATTGAAATGATCTATTTGATTGAACTTTTCTGAAAATTGTGTGGACTTGGTGTTTTCTGTTTTAGGAGATTGTTTCTACTTAGTAAACTTGTTTAATGGCTTCCTATTCCTTCTTCTTCTTTTTTTTTTTTTTTTTTGAAATGGAGTCTCGCTCTGTTGTCCAGGCTGGAGTGCAGTGGCATGATCTTGGCTCACTGCAACCTCTGCCCCCTGGGTTCAAGCAATTTTCCTGCCTCAGCCTCCTGAGTAGTTGGGATTATAGGTGTGCACCACCATGCCTGGCTAATTTTTGTATTTTTAGTAGAGACAGGGTTTCACTATGTTGGCCAAGTTGGTCTTGAACTCCTGACCTCATGATCTGCCTGCCTCGGCCTCCCAAAGTGCTGGGATTACAGGCGTGAGCCACTGTGCCCAGCCCCTATTCTTTCTTTTTTCAAATTTTATTTTATTGTGGTAAAAGCACTTAATATGAAGTCTACTGTTTTAACATATTTTTAAGTGTATAGTATATTTTTGTTGACTATAGGTACTGTGTTGTATACTAGATCCCTAGAACTTATTTCTTTTGCTTGACTGAAACTTTATGCCTGTTAACTGCTAATTACCCATTTCACCTCCACCCAGGCCCTGACAACCACTGTTTCACTGTTGATTCTATAAATTTTACTGCTTTAGATTCTTCTTATAAGTGGAGTCATGAAGTATTTATCTTCCTGTGACTGGCTTTTTTCACTTAGCATAATGTCCTCAAGGTTCATCTATATTGTAACATGTTACAGAATTTCCTTTTTTAAAGGCTGAATAGTATTCCAATGTATGCATATACTACATTTCAAAAAATGCCTTCATCTGTCAATGTAATAAGATTGTTTTCACATCTTGGCTGTTGTGACTAGTGCTGCAATGAACATAGAAGTGCTAAGTGCTAATATCTCTTTGAGATCCTAATTTCAATAATTTTGAATAAATATTCAAAAGTGGGATCAGTGGATCATATGGTAGTTCTATTTTTAATTTTAAAAGGAACATTCACTCTGTTTTCCATAGTGGCTGCACCATTTTGAATTCCCACTAACGGTGTGCAAGGGTTTCCTTTTCTCCACATCTTTGCCAACACTTATCTTTTGACTTTTTGATAATAGGCACCTGGCAAGTGTGATATGATAGCTCATATGGTTTTTATTTGCATTTTCCTAATGATTAATGATGTTGAACATCTTTTCATAGACTTGTTGGCCATTAGTATGTCTTTGAAAAAATGTCTATTCAGGGCCTTTTACTATTTTTTAATTGTGTTTTTTTTTGTTATTGAGTTGTAGGAGTTCCTTATATATTTTGCATATTAACTGTTATCAAATGCATTTTTTACAAAGATTTTCTCCATTCCATAGGTTGCGTTCTCATTTTGTTGATTGTTTCCTTTGCTGTGCAGAAAGTGTAGTCCCCCTTGTTTATTTAATTTGAAACCAAAACCCCCCCTTTTGGTTTCAAATTAAAAAATCATTGTCCAGACCAATGGAACTTTGTCCCTGTTTTCTTCTAAGAGTTTTACAGTTTCAAGTCTTATGTTTAAGTCTTTCATCTATTTTGAATTGATTTTTGTGTATGGTGCGAGTTTTCCCAATATCATTTACTGAAGAGATTATCCTTTCCCTGTTGTATATTCTTGGTGCCTTTGCTGGAAGTTAGTTGACCATACCTGCATGGGTTTAATTCTGGGCTCTGTATTCTGTTTCATTGCCATATGTGTCTGTTTTTTATGCTAGTACCATACTTTTTGGATTACTGTAGTTTTGCAATATAGTTTAAAATCAGGAAGTGTGATGCTTCCAGCTTTGTTCTTTTTGCTCAGAATTTCTTTAGCTATTCAGTGTCTTTTGTAGCTCACATGAATTTTAGGATTATTTTTTCTATTTCTGTGAAAAATATCATTGGAATTTTGATAGATATTGCATTGAATCTGTAGAGTAATTTGGGTATTATGAACATTTTAACAATATTAATTTTTCCAACACATGAACATGGGATATCTTTTCATTTTTTGTGTCTCATCTATAATTTCTTTTATCAATATTCTGTAGTTTTTAGTGTACAGATCCTTCATCTCTTTGGTTATATTTACTTTTATTTTATTCTTTTTCATGCTATTGTAAATGGGATTATTTTTCTTGATTTCTTTTATGGATAGTTTACAGTTAGTGTAGAGAAATTCAACTAATTTTTGTATATTAATTATTTTATCCTGCACCTTTATTGAATTTGTTTATTAGTTCCAACAGATATTTTTGTTATTGAGTCTTTAGAGTTTTATACACATAAGATGCCATCTGTAAACAGAGACAATTTTCCTACTGTCTCTGTTTCCTTCTCCTTTCATACTTGGATGCCTTTTATTTCTTTTTCTTGCCTAATTGTTCTGGATAGGATTTCAAGTATTTTGTTGAATAGAAGTGGTGAGAGTGGGCATCCTTGTCTTATTCCTGATCTTAGAGGCAAAGCTTTTAGCTTTTCATTATTGAGTATGATGTTAGCTATGGGCTTGTTATATACGTCCTTTATTATATGGAGGTACATGGCTTGTATACCTAATTTGTTGAGAGTTTTTACTATGAAAAAAATGTTGAATTTTTCTCAAGTACTTTTCTTTTCTTTCTTTCTTTCTTTTTTTCCTTTTTGAGACAGAGTTTTACTCTTTCATCCAGGCTGGAGTGAAGCAGCATGATCTCAGCTCACTGCATCCTCCTGAGAGTCAAACAATTCTCCTGCCTCAATATTTTAGCATTTTATCCTTTCTCCCCTCATTAAGAGGTACTTACTTATTGAGCTCCTACTATATTTCAGTAACTATTCTCAATGTTGGGTATATAGAGACGAATTAAACAAAGTTTTGTCCTCAAAACTTGTATACAAGTCTTGGCTCTGAGCCTGGAAAGCAGAACCCATGAACAAACAAGATTTCACCTTCAAAATTGTAAATTCCATTCCTAACACAGCCAAACCCACCTTTCCCAGCAAACCTAAAATTATGTTGCATTGTTGACTAAGCACTTAAAGGAGACAATGACAGAGTGACAGGGGTGCTCTCCAGAGGGCCACAGTCTTCATATTATTCATATTTATCTTCTTCCCAGGTGACAGCAAGAAAAGGTGACTCTTCTTTCATTGTGTCTCCCAAGCCTCCTTATTGACTTGGTATAGCCCCTACTGAACTACTGATCTTTCACCATCTCTGCTGGGATGGACTTAGAAGATAACTCCCAGCAAGAATTTGCAAGATATCCATAAGCATCGTTATTTTTTGACCAGTTTTATTCTGGCTTCATTGTGGCCACATTCTTGTCTCTTAGCTTTTCATCTTTATTCACTCCCCTGGGGAAGAGTTGGACCTACCTATTAGAGCATCTTTTCCAACATTCCCCATGCCTGTCACTTGTTCTTAATAAACTAAATAAACTCATGGTTGGCTGAAGCATCCCTTCAAGATTTCATCCTGGAGGGTCAGCCTGTCCTGTATGGTTATGTGTCAGGTACTTTCCAGTCCGGCCATGTTACCTTCAAAGCAAGTTCATACTGCTGAGTTACTGGTTACTTAACCCTCCCAACCACCAGACTACAATCAAGAACTTAGTGTCACAAATTATGTAAGGTAAGTGGTGTTATCTCTATTTTAAGCATGAAAAATTCAAGTTTTGAAGAATTTAGATGACTGGCCATAGTAGCACAACTATGGTTAAGTGAAAAGTCATGGTGTATAGATTATATTCACTGATGAAGGGGTGATAATCCATTTTTCTTCTTCCTTAATGCCATTCCTTATATCTCACCCTTCGCAGTAAGTCCTCAAAATGTTAACAATAATCATAACCATTCATATTTCTGTCACAGTGCGTACAACATATTTTTATGCATATTATATCATTTGATCTTTTTGTATAGTCTTGTCAAAATGAAGAACAATTGCTTATGCTGTTTTCCTAATGAGGAACACAAGGCTCACTGGTACAGAGGTGAAGTAAAGAAGCCAAGCAGAGAAAGGCCCAGGCTTTGTGGAACTTGATGCTTGTATAATTATGGATATCTTGTTTTAGAAAAATAATGCAGAACTACTAATGCAAAATTAGGCACGTAAGTGAATATTTATTTGAAATGAAAAATAAATTGCAACAAGTTACAAACTTACAAAAGCTTACGAACACATTAAATATCATGAATCCCAGAAAAATAACACGCTTTATTATTATTATTTTAAATACCTTCATAATACCTTTTTAATATTTTGTGGCTAATTATTTTTGATTGTCTCTTATGACTATAATTTTTATATCATTTCTATAGAGAGAACAGAAGGATAATTCAGTCTTTGCTCTAGCATGGTTGATCAAAAATTTAAAGTTATGATTGGTAGTTTAGGAAAGATTATTTCCATTCCCATAACTTATCAGTAATGCCACATCTGTCATGTCCTCTGCAGTTTCTGGCTCAGGTGGTGCTACGTGCCTGGGGCAAGACCTTGGAGAGTTCTAGCCCTTTGATTTTGATTTCATGACACCTTATTGCAGTCTCTTAGTCACTGATCCATCTTTATCAGGTCCTCACCACCCCCACTGTGTCTGTCCTGGGTTCATGATATGGCCATGAAGACTTGAAGGCTGGCCCCAAGGAGGTTGCTGTGCAGTGTCTGGTTGATATTTCTCCCTGAGGTTAAATTTGGGATCAATTAGCCTGATGAGTGGAACCAAGGACACGTAATCAGTGAGGGTTGTCCAGATATTGATGTGATAGGTCCATAAGACCACCACCAGGGCACAGACAGCATCCCTGGACTGGAACAGTGCTGTTTATCTCTATGCCAAAGTGGGGTTCCTGCTTCCTCTCCTCATTCCAGGAGGAAAGTGTGCTGAGCTTTGGAAGGGGCTCTTGCAAGTGTTGACCTAAAGTTTAAGCTTCAAGAGTTTTATGGTAGATTAGCCTTTATTGCCAAGCTAAAAAATGATTTGCAAGTTAGATATTGGGCCTCCAATTTCTTGCTTCTCAATACCTTCCTAAAGGTGGACCAAGAAAAAACTTTGTAGAGGCCTGTGGGGAAGGAAACATAATTAGTCCACTTGTTCTTCTGGATTCTTTAAACATTCATGGGTGATATCATGTTGGGTCTCTAGAGAATTACTGTCATTGAATTGTCTCTTGTCAGGCTATGCTTAGGAACTCCTTAAATAAATAGCCCCCAAAAACTTTTCCTGGAGTCTAACATGAGGCTGTCATAGAGGGTGCCCTCTGTCATGATGACCTTTAATTAGCCATCATTTTTTAGCCATCAGCTTTGTGTAGCTTAAAGCAATGCTTTCCATTAGAACTTTCTGTGTTCCATGTTTATAATGTGCAATATGGTAGCTACTAACCACATGTGGTTATTCAACACTTGAAATGGAAAGTAAGGCTAAGAAACTGATTGAATATTTTATTTTAATTCATATGAATTAACATTTAAATAGCCTCTTGTGACCAGTGCCTACAGTATTGGATAGATCAAACTCAGATTATTGAAACAGTGATAGCCAACCTGTATGTAAGAGACCTTCCTCACTCAGGTCAATTTGAACCACATATGGTCAGTTTCTGGTAGTAAAAGAGTCTATAGATTTTCTGAACAGTATTTCCTGCCCTGGACCAGGGGTCACTAGGGAGTGAGTCAGATTAGAATGGTGTCATTGAAGAGAAGAGCAAGATATGGACAAGATAATTTTATCTTGGGAAAAGTTCATTTAGAGGGGCTGCAATTGGAAGAAAAGTAGAATTGTGGGACTAGGTGACCACACATTTCCAGGTTGGTAACATTCATAGGGGATTTGCAGAGGGAAGCAAAGTCTTCCATAGTCACTCACTGGAAATTTAGTAGAGGAATTCAGATCTCTGTTAAATTAGCCTATCTTTCATCATGAGATTTAATCACATTATTTCGATACAGTACTTTTTACCTTGTTCTCTCTTAAGAAGATATTTTGAAGATCAGTGAATACTGCGTTAACTTAAAACAAGTGCAATGTTCACTGATCACTGACTCAGAGAAATTAAAAAGCAACCAACCAAACAACTGGAGTTTAAGGTAGAAAGTACACTGTGATCCCTTTATAAAACAGGAATTTTGGATAAAGGAAGAATTGACAAGATGTGGATAATAATACGTTCTTCTTATATTCTCTGCCAGCAGTCTTCTATGTGCTTTGCATGTGTCCTTTTATTTCATCTTGATGACACAGCTAAGGGTTAGATATTTTCCATCTGCATTTTACAGATGGACACATTGGGGTTCCGAGGACTTAGGAGATGCCCAGCATCACCAGGTCAGCAGGCCAGAGCTGGACTGTGTCCCAGAGTAGCTAGGACCCTTGACCATAGTACAGAGATATTACCCCATGTGAATGGATACCATCGGGCTTTCTTTTTTTGCTTTTTTAGCATATTGTAAGTTTTCATAAGTAAATATAGTTTTAAGAAAATAGTAGGCAGCTGATATTTGAGGGACTTTGGACTGTTCAGTGAAGATTTTCTTTGTAGGGAAAACTCATCAAATGTTAGAATTGATCTACTTTTTGTCAGCCTCTTCTCAACCCTATTTGAAAAGTCTGAATTGTATCCTTACTATGTGCAAGGCCTGGCGCTAGGTGCCAGGGTTCCATGGCAAAGAAGTCAGACACAGTTTCTGCTTTTATGGGACTCATACTCTAAACAAAGAAAATGCTAACTTGAACAATTATAAGAAAGTCTGATAAGGTTATGGTAGGACAAAGATAGGGCACTGCAAAAGACAAAGAGAGGGACTAATTCTGTCTGGAGTGAACCGGTGAAGTTTCCATGGAGTGTTTAATTTAATAGGAACCTTGAAGCATGAGTAGGAGCTCATCAGCAGCATGGTGGGCTCACTAGAGCCTGGGCAAGTGCTCATGCGCCTAAACTGCTCCACTGGCCTCCACCTGCTACTATTTATCACGTTCCTTTGTACAGGGTTAATTAAAGGACTAAGATGAAAGACCACCATTCTAATTTGGAACATCTGGAGACATCAGAAGGCCCATTAGAAGACCCTAAACTTCTAATTTTTTCTTTCAAATACTCTGAAACAAAATCCACCAACTTATGAATACTATCATTTTTTTTGGTGGTGGAATTCCACAGGACTCCATTTTGTTCACTATTCTTGAAGCATCAGTAAAATAATAAAGATGATTCCCACTCCCTCTTTTTTTTTTGAGATGGAGTCTCACTCTGTTGCCCAGGCTGGAGTGCAATGGCACGCTCTTGGCTCACAGCAACCTCCGCCTCCTGGGTTCAAGCAATTCTCCTGCCTCAGCCTCCTGAGTAGCTGGGATTCCTGGTGCGCACCATCATGCCCGACTAATTTTTGTATTTTCAGTAGAGACGGGGTTTCATCATGTTGGTCAGGCTGGTCTCGACCTCCTGACTTCGTGATCCGCCCACCTCAGCCTCCCAAAGTGCTGGGATTACAGGTGTGAGCCACTGCGTCCGGCCCACTCCCTCTTTTTTCAGAGAAAAAACTGGAACCCAGAATGAGTGACCTTGTAAGTGAGTTGCTGACAGTTTCTACCTTTGCAGAGACCAAGTTCTTCCATCTACATGACCTTGTGTTGTCCTCCCAATACCCCAAGGCATGGATGTTTTCTCCATCTTTCAATGAGGGAGGTGACTGTCTCAGAGAGGTACAGTGAGCAGACCAAAGTCTCAGAGCGTGAAGGGCTCAGCTTGAGTCCTTGCCCAGGGTGCTGTTAACCCGGAGGCTGGAAGAGCTTGTTCCCTGGCAAAGCCTCAGATCTGAGTGCCCTGGGTTCCCCCTGGGCCATGACTTGGTTCCTTATGTTGCTCTGTGTTGCAGAATTCATGCTGGACTGCACCCTGCCCCCTTCAGGGAGTGCAAAGATAGCCCTTGGAGGGGAATGATGGAGGAGGAGGCAATCAGGTAATGAGAGGTCATTCTGATCTTGTGGGAATGTGGTGCCCCTGGTGAGGGTACAGGAAGAAAGTGAGCATCCCTGGGAATCTCACACGAGGAAGGCCAGACCAAATCCCTCTACTTACAAAATGCGCTAGGAAATATGCCTCAGTTGGTAGGCATGATGACTTCTGAGCCCTTGGGTTTGTATCTGTAGAAGAAAAATATTTTTAAATATTAACTGGTGAAGTTTTATTTTTAGAGATATATTTTTTTCTTTCAATTACTTCCACCATTAACATTAAACCATGAATCTCAGTTCTCTCGCTATAGGGAATGCAGAACCTCAAAAAACTCAATGACACCAAAGAGTTATATATATACTTCTGCATTCCAATGTAGAACATTGAAAGATGTGGAATTTAATTGCAAGGGCTAGTCTCTTCAAAAAGAAGTGGTTGCCTAATTGCCAGCATTCACAGCAATTATGTTGGCAAGTAATGTTTTAAAGCTTACATGGATTGTCTATTTTAACCTCACTATTATTATTCCTTTTTTTTTTTTTTTTTTTTTTTGAGATGGAGTCTTGCTCTGTCGCCCAGGTTGGAGTGCAGTGGCCGGATCTCACTCACTTAACCTCACTATTATTATTCCAGTCTTAAAGATGAGGAAGTTGATGCCCAGAGAGAGGTTCATTAGCTTGTCTAAGGTCACTTATCTAAGAAGTGGTAGAGCCAGGATTTGAGCGCAGGTGTTTGGCTTTGAGCCCATGCTTAATCACTCTGCACATTATCTCATATGCTGGGTATTCTGCTCATGGTAGGGAATACAGCAGGGAACAAGACTGCCAGGCTTCCCTCAAGAGGCTCATTGGTTGAGTCTTTCACTGTGGGTCTTTTGAAATTTCATTTGGGCCTTGCAAAGCAGGAAAAAACAAGAGTCCTTATTTTACTCATGAGAAAAAGAAAGTAAAAAAGAAGGAATTGTCTTACTCAAGGTCATAGAAAGACATAGTTGCAAGATGGGATTAGAAACCATATGTCTCATCAGCACCCTATGTTCTTTCTGTGCCCTGGGAGCACACTCCATTTAGCAGGCTTGCGGCTAGTGTTAATGTTTGTACAATTAACCAAAACTTCCTTTGGGCTGGATCTCCAGAGCCCAAGAACACTGGTGGCCAAAGGATGGTGTCTTGTGAAAGGAGGGCAAGCAAAAGTGTAGGACAAATTTTGCTTTGGGATTTTGGTTACACCTGCAGGTAGAGTGTCCCTGGGATAAGGGTGGATTCTGGGTCGGGGGAAGGTCTGTGGATAAAGGGATTTGTGGGTGAGTTCAGAGAGGCAGAGACAGAGATTCATGGATGTGGTGATGGGATGTGGTGATTGGGAGGGGAGGAGGGCTTTTCTAATCAGGACTTTTATGGAAATTGCCCTTGGCATGTTGGCAACATGGCCACCAAGAAAAAAGAAAGGAGAGATCCAGCACAGTTGCTGGTAAGAGACTCTTCTGCTGGGCTCCCACCAGCAGCTCTAGGATCAGGCCTGGATATGAGATATCTCTTACCTCTTGCGCTTTTGAAGTGTATCTGATGAACAGACTATCCCACAGAAGGATGAACAGCACTGAAATCCTTTCTGGCAATCTTCCTGCATTGTACACAGTTGAGTACAGTTTTCAGGTGCTGATATGCAGGGTGGAGGTTCCAAGATATACTCTGGAACACAGAACAAGTAAGAGAAGGGCCTCACCAACAGGCTGGAGTAATGTTCAGAACTCAGAAAGCCCAGGGAACTGCCAGGAAACCTGCCACCCTCATCTGCCTTGCGTGATTCCAGGGTGGTGGCATCAGGTTTGTCCTCAGCTGCTGCCTTCGTCTGAGTTCTGAGCAGGGAAGCAGGGCATGGATATTTTTTGATCAAGAATAGAGTTCGGTAGAACCCTGCACCCACTGGTCATTCACCATCCTTGTCGTTCAGATGCCAAGTCCCCATTGACTATGGTTGGGTCGATATCGAGGGTATTAATGGTGTATGTGGTGAACAAGAAAGAGGTTTGTACGTTCGTTCTGTACTGACTCATTGTGTGTTCTTGAGCAAGTTGTAGAGCTTCTTGGTAACAACATAGTTTACCCTGGGGTTAACCTAATGTGGGTTATTTGTGTATAGGAATAATGAGTGAAAGGTAAGTTTTGGTAAAGGATGAAGACCAAGCAGTAAACTGAAGGTACTGGATCAGAGAGCTGGGTCCCAATTCACAAGTAAGTTCTGAGAATGACTTCTTTCATGGTAAGAAGGGTGGGGATTTCAGAATGGGGTTCAAATATTCAGCTTCTTTTTCTTCCTTGGTGTCTCTCAGTCAGGAGGCCAGAGCACCAGGATGCCCCACTTTCTACTGTTAGAGAAGAATAAGCATCTTTATGTTTACTTCCTATTTCCTCCCTTACCCCCAAGTATTTCAGTTCAAAGCTAAGACCTACCTGCCCTGGGAGATTCTTTCCTAAGGCCACAACCCACAGTCTCCTTTCTATTCCTGGACTCTAAGGATGGGCCCCATTAACCCCTTTCCCCAAGCCCTTCCAGGTCCTAATTTTTGTACCTTGTGACTCTCCCTTTCTTTGGGGGCAAAAGTCAAAAGTGGGGCATTCTATTGCCCATCTGTGGGTCTATTGCTCTGCAAATATTTGCAATTAGAAGGAAATCTATAGGATATTATGATGGTTTGAAAGGAATGAATGAAGAAAGAGGTCATGACTATAACTGTAGAAGCAAATGGCACCAGAATTGGGGTAAAATAAGCTGAGGTCCAAGCTGTTGACAATTTAACAGAGACCAATAACTAGTACTCACCCCTGGCCTCTCAGCTCTTCTGTAGCTCACTGGGGCACTGCAAGAAATTGGAACTAGTCCACACTTTGAAGAGCTTGGGGCTCAATAGAGCAGTTTAGGGATAGACACCATGATCCAGAGATCTCAGAGAGGTCACACTTTTCAAGTCTTGACCCCTCTTCTGGGTATCTGGTCCCAACTTCACTCACAGCACTTACCAGTCTTTTAGAAAGCCTCTTTGTGCCTTTCCTCAAATTCTGATTCTTCAATTAACTCTACCCTGGGCACTCCTATTTTCTTGTAGCTTGCTCAGTCCCTCTTAGTCCTACAAACCTACATGACTTTTCTGAAACTTCTAAAGCAGGATCTAGCCTCCCTAGACACATGAGCTACCACACATATCCCTCTTCTGAGCCACCAGTATTCTGAAGATGTTTTCCCCATAGAAAAGTGGATGTATGATGAATAACAGTTCTTTTCCCACTTGGTATTGGCTAAGGTCAACATTACTATAGCTAGAGCTCTTTTGAGTTGAGCTGGGCAGTGGTGGCTACTGAGATGGACTCTACACTGTCCCATTGATGCTCATTGCCGGTAATTCTGCAGTACCTCTGGAGTTTGAAAATGTGGAATAAAATGCAAAACTTCCTTTCCTTCCTTCCCAAAACATCCTTCAAGGCCAAGGTTATGTAGATTCCAGCTTGAGTTCTACCAACTTTGTTGTCTCTCTGTTTTAATGCTTGAAAAGGGAATCCAAGCATCCATGAAGGAGCCATGGGCAGCAAGACTAAGCTGGATGATGAAGCTGATCACGTTTACAGCATTTAATATTACTGAGCATTTACCATGGTTTAGTAAGAGTGAGCTATGTCTGCATGCATTATCTGTTCTCCTCCAACGATCCCCATATAATTGTATTCATTATAAGGATAAAAACCTAAGACCCAGATACTTTGCCCAAGGTCACTCAGCAACAGAGCAGGGATTCAAACCTAGATCTTGCCAATAATAAAGCTTGGGCCCTTGAACATGACACTGTATTTTTCCAAGAGGTGTGACAGACTGTCAGCCCTCAGATCCTCTCCTGTCCACAAATGTTACTTCCCTCCTTGGGCCCAGACCCAGCACCTACTCAGAACACGCTCCTTGGGACTCCCAGGCACCAGCTGCAGTGCTAGGCAGAACACCACCAGGAACTGGAGAGGCGGCACAGTCTTCATGGTGCCAGTGGGACGGGTGAGTAAGTTCTGGCCAAGGATTGCTGGGTTTGACCAGGCACTGCTGTGACGAGAAGAGAAGGAAAGAGGGCAAAGTGGAGGCCCAGTGTGATTAGCCTTTCACCGTGTACTCCAATCAAAGCAGGCAGGGCAGAAATCCAAGCACCTCCCAATCACACCCACTCCAGGGCCATGTAGTGTTTTCATATCCTCCTTTATCCCTCTAGTCTTGACCTTGCTATCTCTTTCATCTGTATCTAGATCTTATTCATATCCCTTAACATTTTAAATAATTTTTCCCTGTGGAAATTGTACATGTCTTTGTTATATTTATTCACAGAGGATTGAATTTTTTTTTTTTTTTTTTGGTGGAGTCTCACTCTGTCACACAGGCTGGAGTACAGTGGTGCGATCTCGGCTCACTGCAGCCTCCTCCTCCTGGGTTCAAGCAATTCCTGAGTCACTGGGATTACAGGTGTGTACCACCACGTCCGGCTAATTTTTATATTTTCAGTAGAGACAGGGTTTCACTGGGGTTATCCAGGCTAGTCTTGGACTCCTGACCTCAGGTGATCCACCCTCGTCAGCCTCTCAAAGTGCTAGGATTACAGATGAGAGCCACCGTGCCCGGTCTGAGGCTTGAAGTTTTAAAAGGAAATTGTAAATGGTATCATAACTTTTCAATTAATTCCTTTTGTTTACTGCTCATGTAGAGAAGTTAACTTTCCAGTTGGCTCAAAAATCTCCACCATAACAATTATTTGACCTCACTGAAACCAACAAACATTGACTCTTCACTTCCCTATTTTATAGTCCTCCCCTCTAGGTGATTACTTTTCTTTCTATCAATGTAGGATTCAGAACCTGTCATTTAAATCTCCTTGTTTGAATCTGCCTACAAAAACTGCAGCCCTGAGTGAATCCAACCATCAATTTCATTGAAGCTTGAACCTAGGCAGATATTTGTTGCTGGGGGAAAATAATTCAACTGTGCTACTAAACAGCACAATAGATGCACCATCACCAGACCAAAAAGGGTTTGATAGTCTTACTAAGTTTCTTCAACTAAGTAAGCCAGGGTTCCCACTCTCTACAAATACTATTTCAAACTTGCTTTCCTCTCTTTAAACCTTGGATCTTTTCTTCTTTCAATGAATCTGTAGCTAGTTAGCTTGCTAAATTCTCCCGTTGTTTATTATGGTTTCTTTGTGTGTTCTCTTCAGTGTTTATCATATCCAAATAAGAACAGTTATAGTTTTCTTTTTCAAACTTTAAGCCATTTTTAATGCCTCACTGTGCTGGCTAGGCCCTTGAGTACATCATCATCTGTAAGTGGTGATAGTGTGTATTTTTGTCTGATACCCGATTTAAAATGAAAACTTCTTGTTTTCTCTTTTAGAACTGTCTCCACTTTAGTGTCTCATAAGCACCCTCTATCAGGTTTAGAAAGTTTTCTTTCATTCCTAATATAACAAGAAATTTTAAATTAGTTTATGTCAGATTATGTGTATTGCTTTTTTCTGTGGATATTGAGATGATAACATTTTTATCTCCTTTAATCTGTTAATGCGTTGAACATTCAGATTTTCAAACATTAAGCCATTTCTATGGTAATATAAGGTGATCATTAAATATTATCATTTTTATATTGTTTGGTTCAGTTTGCTATTTTGGAGGTATTTTACATCTATGTTCATAATGAACTGGGCCTGTAATTTTTCTCTCTCATATTGTCCTTGCCTGGTTTGGTAGCAAGTTTATGCTGACTTCATAGGATGTGCTGAGTAGCAGCCCTTCTTTATCAATTCTCTGGAAATTCTTGATTTAAGATAATTAGTTACTTGAACTCTCAACTCTGTTTTTCTTGCACAAATATACTCATTTGCACCTTGTTGTTTTCATTTAACAATATATCCTGAAAACTGCTCTCCAGTAGTTCATAACGATTTTTCCTCTATTACAGCTGCATTTGACATCCCTTGCACATGCACCTTAGTCATATAGCCAGTCTCCTATATTTAGGCATTTAGGTAGTTTCCAAGATTTTGCTATTATAAATAATGCTGCAATGGACAATGATGCGTAATTTTCTGTATCGTTGGAGGTATAATATCAGTACATTTCTAAAAGTGTGATAGTTGGTTAAAAGGATAAATGCATGGCCGGGCGCAGTGGCTCATGCCTGTAATCCCAGCCCTTGGGAGGCTGAGGCGGGCAGATCATGAGGTCAGAAGTTTGAGACCAGCCTGGTCAACATGGTGAAACCCCGTCTCTACTAAAAATACAAAAAATTAGACAAGCATGGTGGCAAGCGCCTGTAGTCCCAGCTACTCAGGAGGCTGAGGCAGAAGAATCACTTGAACCTGGGAGGCGGAGGTTGCAGTGAGCCAACATCAAGCCACTGCACTCCAGCCTGGGCAACAGAGCTGGACTTCGTCTCAAAAGAAAAAAAAAAAGGATAAATGCACATATAGTTTGGCAAGATATTGCCCATTTCTACTTCGTAACGATTATACCTTTTTGTAATGCCACCAACAATGTGAGTGTGCATGTTTCCTACAGTCTCACTAACAGAACGTGTTGTCATGCTTTTGAATTTTCGCCAAAACAATTGGGTGAGAAATGTTATTTCTGTAGTTTTTTTTTTTTTTTTTTTTTTTTTTTTTTTTTCATCCCTGTCCCTGGGTTGCAGGGCTGGGTAGACCGAGCGGCTTTTGTAACACTCCC